>NW_027495387.1:0-42528 GCF_021521415.1 Bidens hawaiensis | reverse complement strand
GTGTCATCAGACATTGTCTCGTGATTATCAATTGGTCAGGCATCGGATGTTTTTCGGAACACCATTATTTGTGGAAAGTCTTGTATCTCCCCACTTTCACAAGAAAGCGCAGAGAAAAAGACAGGCCATGAGTGCCATCAAACGTCCAAAGGTGCGTTTTAATTGTTATTACTGTTTTTATAAGTAATGTACATATGATATAGTTATTTTGAATGAATTGACTTTGAGCCTTTAACTACCTAGATCTTCTATCTGTAATCATGTTCAAAATGTACCAAAAGCTTAGCCGATCTATTGTGACCACAAGTAGCACCTAACCATTGCATGACCCAAGCCTCTGTGACCACCCGCACAAGTGTAAACTTAAAGCTTAGTGTAAACTTAAAATAGTTAAGTAAACGAATGATAAAAATATGTGTGTATCAAAGCAATAAAATGTGAACATTGGTTTGTGAAACCTTATCTGTCACCGTAGGTACATCCCAAAGCTATGCAATGTGCAGTCTCTTTATCACAAAGTTGTTTACACTTACAGATATGGCCTTTGATTCACAACTATGTCATTGGTTGTTGGTTGATAAACAAATTGAGGATCGAATATCGAACAGGTTTTTGATTGTGTATGCATATTATATTGCAACAGACGTATAACAAACAAAAGATAATGGTGTTAGAATACTTGGTACTTGAATATTAGTGATGTTTCATAACGTACACCGTTTTGAAACCTTGCAATGGTTAGGATCATAACCGTATTACAAGTTAACCGCCAAGATATATAATATGAAACCTAGATACTAAAGTATATGTTTTAAATACATACATATATAATAACATAACATAATATAATAATGTACTAATACTAAGATTAACATATTAATTCAACATTGGTATCATTCATCTATATATTGGTTATTGTCATTGAGTTCCAAGCCCTCTTTTATGACATTGTAGTTGTTTTTTACTTTACTCGTCCGTTCTACAATAATCATATTTTGGGCTTTCTCCATTTCTTGTAGTTCTATCTTTCACAGGTATGAGAACTGTTTTATGTTTGCTTCTACTATGAAATTTGGCACACTAACTTGTTATAAGTTTTCAGGTCAAAGCAAACAGGCATGTCATTCCGGATGCCCATGGGAACGCCAGTACCAGTTCTCGTGTCAAGAATTGATATAGTGGAAGCTGTGAATTAAGTTGACAAGAGATTCTGGTTGTTTTGTGTTTAAAGGTCTTTACAGTTCAGATTGTGTTTTAAAATTGTTACTTCGTTGGAGTCTTACTGGTTGTGCTTGATTGTGTTTAACTATGCTTTTAAATATTGTGAGATTGTTGGATGTTTCTCGTGTGTTTGGTTTCAGATATTAATGGTTTTTTTTGTTCGATGGTATATTTCTTTTTAAGTTTATAGGGTGTAAAGATGCAAACTGTGAACTGGGCCTTGAAAAACGGACGGGTCAGGCCGATTCGTGTAACTGGTCGAAACATATTCGGGTTAAAACAAGTCGCTCTGGAAAAAAGGATCAATTTGGTAAGGGTCGAAACAATGTAAGATCAGCTTCCATTTGTTTTGTTCGATGGTGTAATTTCTTGACTTTATAAGATGCAGAGACGCAACCTGTGAACCGTATATATAAATTTAGAGATATGATATGACTTCACATTATTCTACAAATCAAATACATATATATACATCCTACAAATGTATGCACATAAGTTTGTGGATGCATTTGAGACTCATTACTAATTGTATTTGTGAACCCATACAAACTGGTTTATTAGGGTGTTCTTGCAGTTCTATTATCCTGTTGAATGATTTGTCCAAGGAGATCTGTTGTTGGAAAAACTCCCACTTTCGCCTTCATTTGCAGGATTTTATTAAAATGTTGGATGCATATGGCGATCAATTTCGTACATATTACTGCAGTCATGGGCGGTTGTGGTTGGCGAGGTGGTGTTAATTTGAGATGAATCCATGGTTAGAAGTATAGGTGACAGTGGTGGTGAATTGGTAGGTTGCTGCTATTTGTATGGAAACTTTTATATTTTGCTTAGCCTTTAAGCCTTGATCCATTGGGTCATTAGAACATCCGCTAACTCTTCAAAGTTCAAACCATCTTCACGCATGGTTGGTTACTTGGTTTAGCTTGAAACGACCTGAGTTATGCAAGCTCGAGTCTGATTGGAGGTCATACTAAACAAGCTTAAACATGAAGCCCGCTTGAATAGACTTGCTAACCTATTAATATAAAATAATAATTTTATTTATATAAAATTATTTTTACAGATACAAAATGATAAAACTAAATATATAAAAAATTATATGTGTATAAAATAACTGAAGCTGAAGCTGTGGAGTTACTTACCCGTGTCCAACGGGTCGTGCATAGTAATGTTATGACTCCAAGATCCGCAAATGTAGTTTTTAAAAGATTGGGTTTTGCAATTCAAAAAGGGGGTAACGGCGCAACTTGTTGCCCGGTTACCTTCTGTTTCGATGTAATCTAAATACTTTATAACGATATAATCATTGACTCAAATAACTGACAAATACCGAACAAGTCGACAACAATTAACCAAGCTTGAACTTGACAAATTATTAACTAGCCAAACTCTTTAACGATAGAGGAGTCAAGCTCAAGTTTAGACGAGTTCAAGTTTTTATACCATAATAACGCGCATGAAAGTATATCGGTTATAAATTTGCAATAGCATTTTAACAAATAGATTATAAGTTGTATTGAGACATTAGGCTTTTGGTCTCTACGGTTTGGCTTGTGTATTTCAGTCCAACAATGAATCTTTTGACAGATCATACAAAAGCACATACATATACATACATACAAACACATGCCAAAAAAGATACACTAACCTTGGAGTCAATACGAAACCCTTGAATATCCTACAACTTGAAGTCGTGGCCTGCCATTAATGATCATTCCATTGATTTAAACCCACAAAAATAGAATAAAATGTACAAGAGCTATGATTTTTGAACTTACTACTAACACAAAGATGGGTAAAAAATTCCAGGGTGAGAACTTCGATTTGTTGATTTTGGGCACTGTATCAAGAGGGTGTGTTGATTCAAGTGAGGATTTGTTGAATTCTGTTGTTGTGTAAAGAGAGAGATGGAGCAGTAAGATTGAACAAGGGGTTATTTTCTGCGACTTAGGGCACTATAAATGCTAGAGCTGCCAACGTAGTTTTCACTTATTATCTTTTATCCTCCGTTAGGGTTATTTTACATTTTTCGTTTCTAATATTGTGAGGATTTTAATTTTATTTATTGTAAGAAGTTAATAATATACTTATTGATGATGAAAGTGTTTCACAAATAAATTAGATGTTATAACTCGTTTCATGACCTGCTTATTTTTTTTTTTACTATAAAATTGTTTCTTAATTATAAATAATATTCTTTTTTTAATAATTGGATATTAAATTTTAGTATACCCATATTTTATAGGATTTGCATATCAAATTTTTTGTGAGATCAAATTTTAATTAATGAGATGTTATAACCTGTATATGAGCTATCTGGGTTTGGTGAAACCATACCCGTGAATTCGGGTCAGATGTATTAGAAATCTCCAATTACAAATGAAGCAATCTGATGGCTTGAGAGGGGTGGGGAGTAACCAGATAGCTTTTAAAAATTTCGTTTATATATATATTTAAGATTTGTAGGTCTTGAAACCGGATCTTAAAACAAGTTCTTGAATCAATCTCAACTGCTAGCTAGCGGAAATCACTAGTAGAGAACTGAGATCTCGGATCTTGTAATGTTTGTTTTATGACCAAGTATAGAAACAAAAAGAGAGTAGAGAGGAGTGGTGAGAGGATAAGATACAAGACATGACAAAAGGTTAGAGTGTAGCATGTGCATGCTTCACCTTTTATATGTGAAGCAATGTCATGCTCTCCATATATTATTAACGGCCCAATAAGCTCAATATAATAAGGCCTCGGGCTCAAACATACATAAACGAAACCGAAAGACAAGATCACAATAATAAAAAAGACTAATATACAAAACAGGGTCCTACAAGATTGAAGAAAAAACAAAAAAAAAAAAAAAAAAAAACTATCATATGGCAACCACAAGTTGGCGTGTTATTAGTTAATCATCGATCTCGTTAAAGTTTCGTTAAATACTTCGTTAGTTTATTATAAATAGATAAAGTTCATTTGAAAGTTCTGTTAGTGTAGGTAAGGCACAAAGTGTAATTAGTTAATAGTTTGTGTAAATACTGTAATTAGTTAGAATAAACCGTTATGTTGCGTCGTTTGTGAAACGTCAAGAAGGTAGGAACAGATTTCCGACAGCCTATAAATAGTAATTGTAACATTTCAGATTTTTCCAAACTCGTATTCATTCATGAACGAAATATTTTTAGATCTTTATTATTATTGAAAATCCAATATTTATAAGTAAATAAGTTTCTTAATGTTCACTTTAAGCCCTTGTACTTCAATCAATGTTCAAAACTAAATTATACCAAAACTAGTTCAAGTAATGCTCATTTAACAAAGTATAGGGACTAAACTTGTAAAAAATGAAATTCCCCCCTATGAAGACCAGACCGCTGCGCGGTGGGCATCACCCTCACCGTCGCACGGCGCTATGGAGACCCTGCACAGATCGTTTAACTTTATTTCATTTTCTAGCTCGTTTAAGGTATAAAATCGTTTATTTTAGGCATGTTTGAGAGAAGTAAGGACCAAGTAATCATAATATAACTAAAATACAAGTTCTAATTCGTTTTCCCTGCCCAAGATCAGATCTTTATGAATAAATCGATGATTCTTTCCTTTAAATCGCATATACTTGCTTAAACGAGTAAAAATCCCATATTTTTAGTTCGTTATTGCTTTTCCTATATAAACAACGCCACAAACCTTCACCTCAAACCCTAGAGGAGCTTTCTCAGCCGTCATTAGCCTCTGATCATCCTCAAATCCGTCGGTTTTTGTTTATTGGTTCAAGATTCAAGACTTGTTCGTTGACTTTGCTTGCTTTAGGACATTTGACTCGATATATCTCCTTGTTCGTTCACTTTCCGGGTAAGTTGTATGAGTTTTCGTTCATAAACATTCCCTAGTCGATAACCTTCAATCAATTTATGAGATTGAAGGGTATTGATTAGTCAATTGCTTTAAAACCCGATAAAGGGTAAAACAGTCAACAACTTTGACTTATTGTTGTCTCACACTTCTGCTCAGATCCAACGTTCGGTCCAAAAGACTTTTATTCTTGTAACGTAATTTTAAGGCTACTGACCAAAACCCGATTTCCGACTCGCTGTTCGGATTCTGGTCAGTACCAGCTCGCTTAAACATTTAATTCAACACGGAACTAGAGTTCTACTCATCCGTTTTGTATTGATTCTAGCGGCATTAAGTTTGTTTTTATTTATAGTTTCATATCAACAAGTTTCAGGTTCTGATCATTAATCTCGTTTGACGCGTAGCGAACGATTCGCTTATTCGTTAACTCGTTTATCGTATTGATCAATCACTTACCTTCCATCTAAGGTGAGTTTTATCATTCCCCTATTTTACTCAGTTTTCTAAAACGTTTTGGGGACATATGCCTATATATATATATATATATATATATATATATATATATATATATATATATATATATATATATACATACATATTTATACATATATATCAAAACAACACACGTGTAATTGTGTGATTAATCAAATCTACTTGTTATGTGCTTATTTGTCTTTGTATGCAATCGTTTGACATATCCCCTTAAAGAGGGTTATCATTGACCACTTCCCGATTCCCTTGGTAACGGTCTTATTCTTATTTGCTCATGGTTGATTTACCGGCGCTCGATTCGCTTGGCAATGGTTTAATCGACAACTTAATTGCTTATAGTTTGATTTTATTACCGAATTTATTACGTTTTGCTTATTTATTATATTAACATTATTTTTGGTGTCAAAAATTGGTGATAAACTCACTCAACATGTTTGTTGACAAAACTCAATTTTCTACGCATATACAGGTTGCTTGAAGTTAAAGTATGGACACTTAGAAATACCTTAGGGTTATATTAAAGACAAACTTGAATTTAAATGATTGTATATACTTATTTTAATTGTATTGTTGTAATTAAATATTGTGTGCACATTTGAAATAAAATAATTAAATAGATATTATCACATTTATATTATGATAGTATCTTCTAGCTGTGAGCAATCGGATCACGGCGTGGCATTTCCGCCTTAGGTTGGGGTGTGACAGTAATGGCCACCATAGTTTGTACACATCCGTTTTTAATTACAAATCAATTGTTGTTACATACATATTATTCGTTGTGTTAATCGATCCTAAGGCCTTCACACGTTTCTTTTCATTTTTCCCGCCTAGGCATTGGGTCAAACTTAACAATATTGTTTTAGGTATTATTTAGTGAGGAAAAGAAAAATAAATAAATGTAAAAAAGCGATATAATTTATCCTACAACGAAGACATGCCGTCGGAATACCATATTTTAAATGGTGTCTTTCTTTTCACAATTCCATCCTTGCTATTCAACGACATGTCATCGCTGGAAGTATCAAAAACCATGAAATCTTAAAAGCTCTGTGTCGGAGACATGTCTTCACTATAATTCAAGTTATGCCTACGACACCATGTCATCGCTATATACCTCGTCGCCATAGGGTCAAACTCTTATTATGGTATGTGCTAGATTGAAGAAGGTTGGTGTTGATTTGGTGATGGTGGTGGTCGGTGTTGATCCATGGCATGATCTAAGGATGATGGGAGGTGGTCGGGGAATTAGCGGCAATACTTGTTTGCGAGTGGTGGTTGCATGAGAGCATGTTTGGGATTGTGTTTGAAAACACCTTATTGGCTTATTGGCTTTTTCAAAAAGCCAATAAATTAAATGGTGTTTGACAATTACAAAAATCATTTATGTTTTAGCTTGTTGAAAGAGTCAAAAAGCAGTTTTTAAAATCCTCAAATTCTGGATTTTCAAAATAACTTTTTGAAAAAGCTAAAAAGCCAATAATCAGTTTTCAAACTCAATCCCAAACATGCTTTGAGTTGATGGTGGCTATTGGAGGAGATCTAGAAAGACGTATTACGTAGGGGAGGGAGGGAGGGAGTGAGTTAGTTGGGTTGTAAATATAAAATATATAATTGTTTATATATATGTGTGTGTGTGTGTATTTAGGGCCGGCTTTACCATATAAGTAAGTGAAGCAAGGGTTTTAGGCATTCATTTATATAAGGCCTCCAAACTAAGTGGATTAATACGTGTAAAGAGAGAGAAGGGAAGAAAATTTAAATAGAATGGAGATAAAATTCATTTTTCAGTTGCTCTGTTTTTCTTTGGTTAAGAAAAATAATAGAGAAGATGAACATTGGAGAAGATAAAAAATACTATTAACTTGTAATTTACCTTTTTACCCTTGACAAGCACACGTATAAACTGATGTGTAGTAACCAAGATGTTAAAAGAAAAGTTATTTGTACTTTTGTCAATCCTTTTTATTTTTTTATATTTAAAAATAATGTTTTGTTACAAAGTTTTAATTTATAATTATGTGTATGAGTTCAAATAAATAGTTAGGATTTATTAGTATTCCTAAAAATTAGTTAGAAGTTAAGTCGTACCTGTCGATATTTTTTTTTAAATTTATTTGTATTTTTGCTTCCAAATGTATATAGAGACTAGGGAAATACATTATCCATTATACAACTCAAGTGTAATAAAATAGATATCAATATATATAAGAAATAAAGGGGATTAAATAGTATGAAAAAATTAGTGATACGTTAACAAAGCATATATTTTTGTTGTTATTTAAATGAAGGTTGTTTTTAAATAAAAATTGCTACACATAAAAATTATATATAATAAAAAAGGCCTCAATTTCATTATTTGCTTTAGGACTTCATAACTGTTGGGCCGCCTCTAAGTGTATTAGTTTATTTTTTTATCTTGTTTTAGGACTACTTTTACTCTTTACGACAGATCTCGTAATTGGTAGCTTTCTAATTTTGCAACCCTCACTAGCACTATATATTTTTGTACTATGCTTTCTAATGCAGGCTTTTTATAAAGTTGGGGTCTCATTAGAAACAATTTCTTTATTATTTTACATCTAAGGAGCTTCCTAGAACCTACTAATAATTTGGTTACAACTGGTATTATAATTGGGTATTGTTATGTTGTGTTTCTAATAGCATGGACAATTTTGTCTTTTCATAAAAGAAAAACTTAACAGAAAAATTTAACAGATTCAGCCAATTGTACCTCTTGAAAATGAAAACCGTGACGGCCCAATGGGCTATCAACCCATGCAAACAAAACAAAAAGAAGTTTCAAATCATTGATGCGTAACTTAAGATTAGGGTTTAATGGCACATCTTCCCTGTGAAATCCAACGTGAGATATTCAAACGATTGCATGTGAGGGATCTCATCATATGCAAGAGTGTGTGCAAGTCTTGGTTGTCTGTGATATCAGATGCACTTTTCATTAAACTCCATCTCAACCATCAATATCACAATGATTGCAACAATAAAATATTTGCACACCGAAGAATTGCTATGCCCCAAGAACGAGATGACGTTATACTTCCAGGGGGTAATATTAGTGCTAACTTCTTTAACCTCAATGATTGTCATCTTATTGGTTCTTCCAATGGTCTGGTGTGTGTCTCACCTTCCCCTACTAAAATTGTAGTCGTTAATCCTTCAACTAGGGAGGTAAAGAATGTAACCAAGTGCCGAGCTCCTGAAACCAGTTGTCTGTGTTGGGGCTTTGGCTATGATTCCATTAATGATGATTACAAGATTGTTTTAGTGAGAATAATACATGTTTTCATGTATTTAGTTTGCGATATAATATTTGGAAGGTTATCGCGGAGACAAACTATGTTTTTACTAGTAGACTCGGTATCTTATGCGAGGGGGCTCTTCATTGGTTAGCATATGATACTTCACCCGAAAAGAAAATTGTAATTCTTTCATTGCATTTTTCGGATGAGAAGTTTATGGAGGCCGCCATGCCGGATGGCGCGAGATACAACAAGCTATATAGTACATGGAAATCCTCGTTGATGCGATTGGGGACTATGAATGGGTGTTTATGTTTTTCCTGGCTTATATCTTGCGATATATGGGTAATGAATAAGGAGCGGTCTTGGGAATATTTTGGGCCAGTACTCGAGGTGTATGATGCCGTGCACATGATAAAACAATTGAAGAATTACATTCCAAATAAGAGACCCTTGTGTGATCAAGTATCACCTCATGATTATTGTTTGATCGAGAATTGGATGTTCCTCAGCAAACCAACATATGCGGAAAGTCTTGTATCACCCCATTTTCACAAGAAACCGCAGAGAAAAAGACGGGCTACAAATACCACCAAGAGTTATAAGGTTAGTTCTTATTGTGACTATTGTTTTTATGACTATAACATATCATAAACAAATTGTGAGTTCTAAGCTTAGTGAGTCTAGTTGAATAACATAATATAGTTAAGTGAATATATATGTTTGATACTATTGTGATAGATGACCTTAGATTCTGAAATGTGTCATCGGATATCATTCATCTATTGGTCATTGTTATTGTGTTCAC
Organism: Bidens hawaiensis; assembly: GCF_021521415.1. Classification (NCBI taxonomy): domain Eukaryota; kingdom Viridiplantae; phylum Streptophyta; class Magnoliopsida; order Asterales; family Asteraceae; genus Bidens; species Bidens hawaiensis. The sequence continues at coordinate 32,898 of NW_027495387.1, read as the reverse complement.
AAGATCTCTTTTGTGACCTTGAAGTTGTTTTTTTTTTTCTTTTCATCGTGCCTTAATCCTCTATTTCTCATAAGTATGCATACTCATCTGTTATACTATAATAATCATATTTTGGGCTTTCTTCCAATCCTTGTCATTCTATCTTTCACAGTTATAAACGCTATTTTATGTTTGCTTCTAATATGTAATTTGGCAACTAACTTGTTACAAGTTTTCAGGTTATCAAAAAATTAGCAAATATGGATTTCGTTCCTTTTGCCCGTGGGAAGCCAGTACGATTTCTGGTGTCAAGAATTGATGAAGTGGAAGTTGTGAAGTTGACAAGAGGTTTTGGTTGTTTTGTGTTTGAAGGTCTTCAGAGTTCAGATTGTTTTTTAAAAATTGGTACTTTGTTGGAGTCTTACCAGTTGTGCTTGATTAATTGTGTTATGCTTTAATATTGTGTGACTTTGTTGGATGTTTCTCACGTATTTGGTTTTAGAAATTGATTTGTTGTCCGATTGGATATTTTCTAGAGTTTATAGGGTGTAAAGATGCATGTCCATGTAACTAGTCGAAACAAATTTGGGTTAAAACAAGTCGATTTGGAAAGAGAAATAAAAAGATCAATTTGGTATGGGTTAAAACAATATAAGAACTTTTGATTGTTTTGCTTAATGGTATATATATATATATATACCATTAAGCAAAACAATCAAAAGTTCTTATATTCCAACCTGTAATTAAAAGTATCACATAACATTTCTTCTACAAATCATATACAAATATGAATATATGGTACATCCTACAACTGTATGCATAAGTTTCTGGATTCATTTTCATAATCATTACTAATTATACGTTTGATACTTCTAAACGTACGCATCTAAACTCGTTTATCGAGTTGTTCTTGCAGTGATAATCCTGTTGAGTCTTTCATTTTCTTCTTGAAGCAACTCAAACTCACATAATATACTCGTTATTTGCATTTCAATGGCCGCATCGCTCAGCTCAAAAACGCTCTCAACAACCCTCAAAACCCGCCACAAACTCACCACAACAATCAACCCGACCCCAACCCGTTCCATCAAAATTTCAGACAACAATGCACCAATCAAAACCACCCCATCAGCAACCAACCCGGGGCGCTTGAAAAACGAACTCCCGCACCCTATTACTAGTGCCACACTTTTGGTAGCAAGAATAACCAAGATTCCAATTCCTATCCAGTGGTACCAAACATCCACTTTCTTGTTAATTCTGTTCCTTGCGGGACAAGAAACGATAGTTCTCGAGAGTTCAAGAACGACCATAACTAGATCAACGACGAGTAACATGATGGCAGTAATATGAACCGGGGTTGATTCTAGGAAATGTGTTAAGTGGTTTCTCCAAGGAGGTTTGTTGTTGGAAGTTTGTTTGGTTGATCCTGAGAAAAACTCCCATTTTTGCCTTCTTTTGCATGATTTGATTAGATTTTGGATGGATACGTTGATCGATTCGGTTGATGTTACCGCCGTCGGGGGCTGAAGAGGTAGGTCCCAGCAGAGCCCAGTTGGACCCACAGGACTCACCTTGAAGAGAGACGTCTGCGCAGAAACCAACTTGATCCGCATGACCCACCATGCTCAGAGACGTGACGTCCTTACGCGCAGTACGCAAGCTGTTCCCGCAGGAAATGCCTCCCAATGGTGAAGTACTCCGCCTGTTCCCGCAGCTGCGGATACAAGCCATCAGGGAAGGCCACCCGCGCAGCAGGGCTACACGCACAAGGCACTTAGCTCTCAATAATTCAGTTGTCACCTGAAGGAATGAGCAAAGCCGGGAACAATCCCGCAAAAAGGCGGGAGGGGGAATACTCCCGCCCAAATGAGCCAGTCCGTACGATACTGGAAGATCTTTTGTACTGTACCTGACGAGGTATGGGCAAAAGATCTGACCAGAGATACGACAGCCCATTGACAACAGTATGGCGAGCAGCATGCTCTTGTACTGTATGTCACTATTAGCCGCTACCTACTCACCAACTCCTGTCATACCACATGCATAGCCTACAGTTGGTGGAAAAGGAATAGTACACAGCAGGCCTGGTCACTGTCAGCCGCTGCCTACCCACCAACTGCCAGCATGGCACGTGCGTAGGCCACAGTTGGTAGAACAGGAATACTATTCAGCCGGTCATACCCTCTTGGAAACCTACCTTCGGCTATAAATACCCCGAATGGTATGATCATCTCATCTTATCTTATATCTGATACCTGATATCTACTCTAGCAATCTCTTAATATACACTTATATTCAAGAGCAATCTAGTCTGATTCTCACGCCGGAGGGTGGTCACAAGGAGGTACCCCCCCCCCCTTCTCAGTGACGAGCTCACGGTGTCTGTTTTGCAGGTTATCAGAAGAACCATCTTTGCCGGGTCTAACCCCTCGTGGGAAACATCTATTTAACCCCCAGATTATCCGTAATCTGCCCTGGGGTAACTTAGTGTTTCTTCATTGGCGCCATCCGTGCATAAAAGCTAGAACTTCATTTCTTTTCAGTTTTTTCAAACTTCTGGAAAGATGGTTAAAGAAACTCCGGTAACCACAACCCCAACTACTCAGGGGAATACCGGCGACTACACAGTTTTTACGAACACTACCCCGGTTACCCAAGCCGGGGCAAGTGCAGTAAATAATAACTCATTGGGATTCACCGATACCCAGTTAGAGAGACAACGAACGAGGCTCCCCCGCCAAACACTCGATGAAGTTAAAGCGTGGGCGGAAGCACGTCAAAAAGAATTCCAAGCCGAGTTGGATGAACGCTTACGTTCACTCCAACAGCCTGAGGAATTCGGAGAGTACTGGGACAATGATTCGGAGGAATCCGATAGTGACGCAAACCCTCGTCATAGGGCGAAAGGGAAGCGTAAGGAAACGGACTACCAACCGAGAAGGCGTTTTGGAGAAACCTTCACGCAGGTGGAAACCCACGTGACTTCTCCAAAACATTTACACCAACTGCTGCAAAGGCGGGAACGTCCAAATTTGCAAGGGACATTGCGGAAGCAATCGTCCCAAAAAGTGCCAAACAGATGTCCAACATCGGCACTTACGATGGTATATCTGATCCAGACGATCATTTGAACAGGTTCATAGCGGGGGCAACCGTCAGTAGTTGGACGGAACCTACGTGGTGTTACATGTTCCAAATGACGCTTGTTGGGGCAGCTAGAGCGTGGTTCGATCGTCTACCGGTCCACCACATCTACGATTGGGAAGACTTCCAGCAAAAATTTAGCCAACACTTCAGCCAACAAAGAAAGTATACCGAAGAGCAATGGACAATCCTCAAATGCATTCGAGAGGAAGATGAATCTTTGCCAGACTTCATCACTCGCTTCAACTCAAAGAAGCTAAGTCTGGGTAATATTAGCGAAGATCTTGTTCGCGCTGCTTTCATCTAGGGCGCGAACGACCCAGAGCTCATCCGCACCTTAACGGGTAAAGATGGCATGCCATCCACATGGGATGCCATCATGACAGCAGCTAAACGCTTTGCGGAAACGGAGAAGCAACTAGGTAGAGATCTCCCCCAGAGCACAAACCTCTACACCCAGAAAACAAGAGAAGACAACGTCCTTACCGCCCGACTAAACAAAAAGCGGAAGCTAGGCATTTGGCAGTCAAGGGTAAACTTTGACACCTCATCCGGCTTGCAACATCGGTTAGGCGGAAGGGATAACGTACAGTCGAACCAGAACTCCAGATGGACGCCACTCACCAAAAGCGTCACCGAGATATTCGCCACTGAGGAGCTCCCATGGCCAAAGGCTCCAATAATCCGACATCGTCACAATGCTGATCGGAGCAAATACTGTGACTTTCACAGGACAAAAGGCCATAACACTGAAGAATGCACAGACGTAAAGGACATCGTCGAAGCATTTGTCAGAGATGGGACTCTCGCACACCTCGTGGCGTAACGAACGCTGAGCAGGCTGATGCGTGTAGAACCCCAGCTGGGGAAAACACGAATAAAATTGCAGCTTCAATGCCGGAGACTACATACTGCGTAAACAACGAGATCCCGAACCAGGTGCATATCGGCTCGATGGCACTCCCATCCCAACAACATGGAAGGGAGCTCAATTACACAGTTTGCATGTAGATCAATTCCAAATTTGTAAAGGCCCAGAGCCACTTCTAATGGAAATGATTCTCCTTAGAACATCGACGCTAATGATTTTACATTTATACTTATGAACTTTCCACACGAATATGCCGGTTTTCACCGCATTACGGGGAAAGTCGTTGCGTGGGGAAGGCGGCAAAACCCGCATAAACCCAAAAAACGGTAAACCTTCACGCAGGTCAGTTAAAGGTAAAACTCCAGTCATCCCACTAAATGAAAGTGCCGGTCTATCCGCACGAATCATGATAGAGGAAACTGAACACTAACCTATTAACAACCGCGCGTCGAACGGTTAATTTATTCAACACTGATGCCGGTACTCACCGCATAATTATGTAGAAAGTCGTTGCGTGGGGAAGGCGGCAAAACCAGCATAAACCCAAAAAACGGTAAACCTTCGCGCAGGTCAGTCATAGGTAAACTTTGGTCATCCCACAAAGTGAAAGTGCCGGTCCTAACCGCACAAATCATGAGAGGAAACCGAACCTATTGACAACCGCGCGTCGAGCGGTTAACTTATTCAAAATACTTTAGAAAATTTCTAACAAAAGGATGAGGAAAACCTCCACGCAGGTCAGATATAGGTAAAGTTTAGCCATCCTACTAAGTGCAAGTGACGGTCTTACCCGCACAATCACGAACGAGGAAGCAAAACTTCAACCTATTATCTACCACGTTCAAAGGTTAACTTATTCTAAACACTTAGAAAATTTCAAAGGAAAAGATGAGGAAAACTTCCACGCGGGTCAGATATAGGTAAAGTTTAGCCATCCTACTAAGTGCAAGTGACGGTCTTATCCGCACAATCATGAAAGAGGACGCAAAACTTTAACTTATTATCTACCACGTTGAAAAGTTAAATTATCTAAGTACTAAAGAAATTGCTAAGTTAAATCAGAATATGCGTGAAATAAACAAGGCAAGGGATTGGCAAATAATCTTTATTCCATCGAAATTCAATTATTACAAAGATTGCTGGGTACATACCCGCATACAAAAGAAGCTATACAAAAATAAAAATCTACTCTAATGGTGGAAAGGGATCTTCAGGATCAAGCTTCAGGACCACTTCCACTTGGACCCGCACCATCAGTAGAGCGTGGTGGTTCAAGGAAAGCTTTAAGGATAGCTAGCCCATCATCAGCAGCAGCGACTTCGTTTACCTTCTCCACCACCGGATGCGGGAAGGCGGCATACTGATTCACTGCTTGGTCATAAACAGCTTCAGTATCCACATCATACAAAGGGAAGTTGGAAGGCGGGATGCCTTTCTCAACAAACCCTAGACCAAGCAGGAAGCCGGCCTTTTCCCCATCCTCATGAGAAGCGTTGAGGGCTGCGCTCATAGCATCGTCATAAGACGTATCCGTGAAGACCCGATGCACAACCTACAAAAAGAAAAAATACAAGTATCAAAACCATTTCTATTCACAAAGAAGCGTAAAGACATTATGAAGTTAAGCTTACCTGAGACAACGCTTCTCGAAGAAGCCATTCCTTGGCAACCAGAGCTTCTTGGAGGGCAGCTTGAGCTTGGTTACGGGCGCGTTCGGCTTCACTTTTATTGAGGTTGGCAAGCAACACTTCTTTAGCCGCAGCCTCTTCAACGCCCTTTAGCTTCCGCTCAGTCTGGTCAAGCACCCCCCTCTGGTCCAGGATCTCTTGGAGCTTCTTTGCGTCTTCCATCGCCAAGGCATCATGAACCTGTTGGAGCGCCTCTAGTTTAGCTTTAAGTTCCTCATTCTCGAGGCGTAGAGGCTCAGCAACAGCTTCAGCCTTGGTGGCCCTTTCAGTTGCGCTCCGAGCAGTTTCCTTAGCCAGCCCAAGCTGTTCGTTAACAGCTTGGGCAGCCTTGGAACGGGCCTCGAGACGGGCCTGAACTTCAACTTCAAGGGCCTTGAACGCCTTCTCCTTCTCCGCAGCAGCCGCGGAGAGCCTCCTATTCTCCTCCCGGATAGCCCGCGCCTGAGCTACTTCTTGGATACGAGCTGCTTTTAACTTGTCGTTTTCACGACAAAGCAGCTCGACGCGCGGCTGCATCCGGGCCAGGAGAACCCGAAGCTCATTGGTTAGCCTACCCTCCTGGTAGCTAGCCATGGCTTCCCCCAATGCACCACTGGGAGCTGCGTGACGAGCCCACTCCACGCACTCCACAGGTGTGCGAAGGGTTGTTCCTCGGCGGATGTTCCATCGTGGAACATACACTTCATTGGAATCCGACACTGCAAAAAACAAAAAGCAGTTAGGAAAAGATGATATATAAAAAAAAAAAAAAAAGAGGCCAAAAGAACCCTACGCACCTGTAGGGTCAACAACAGGCCGATAGCCGCCAAACCCATCACCTGAACCCAAGGGAAATCCGTCCAAGAGGTCAGGTAGATGGGAAGGAGGCAGAGGTTGGCTAGAAGCCCCATGCATACCTGAAGGATCGGCCGTCGTTGCCGATGACGGAGGAGGCATGGTGAAGGCCGCCGCGGTGGTAGAAACCAACGGAGGTGAACTCACCGTAGGTGAACTCACAACCGTGGTCGCCGCTGCGGAGTCCGCAGAAAAAGTAACCGCCGGCTCAGTGAAAGATGCGGTAAATATGGCACTGACAGCCGGCGGTGATGTCATCGCAGTTGGAACAGTTGGCTCAACTGGGTGAGCAACTGAACCAACGGAAGCAGGCGCAGCCGCCTGGGTCGTCGCCTCAGGTAGGCTGACCAAGCCTACCGTCATGGGTCCGGAGGTACTCCTCCCCGCTCCACCCAGGAATGCGGTAGCATCCACGCCTGCACAAGGAAGATAAGTATTAATGATGGAAAGCTATGAAGTTAAAAATAAATTTGTACTTACGGGTTTTCTTGAGCCTAAAAGTGCGGACAGGCGGGGATGAACCCGATGGAGCCGGCCTCTTCACGCCGCTCACCGTTGTCATCCTGGGCTCTCCGGAGGTGACAGTCGTCGCAGCCTCCGGAGCAGTGGTCTTATCACCACCGGGGTTCCCCGCCACCTCCTCGCTCTCGGTCTCTGAATCAGACCGAGGCACCGGATCGGCAGTGGAGGCCACCTTCGCCTTCCCCTTCCCGCCGGCAGCCTTCTTCTTCCGCACCAACGGAGGACCATCTGCGGATTCCTCATCAGAACACAAGATTAGAGGAATTCCAGCAGAGGTTTCAGCATTGAGGGATCGAGGGTTGAATAACGCCTTACCTGGCCGCCTGGCGCTCTGGATCTCGTGGCCTGGCGGGTAGACCTCCACGAACCGATCCGCCGTCTGTTCAAGGATGGGCAACTCGTTCTCATCTAGAGCACGAGTACCCATCCGGGCGGGACTATCAGCCTCCCGCGGATACAGGAGCGACTGCAAGTCGTTCCCCTCTGAAATAAAAGAAAAACAGTTAGAAGACAAACCTATATAAACAAAGTAAACAGAGCATACCGTAAGGAACAGAGTTCAAACCGTATTCGAGGACGATCGGGATCTTTTGCGCCTCCGCATCCTTCCACACCCGGCTCATCCCGAGCATCACCATCCCGGACTCCGCAAAGCGGTAAACCGGAGATTGGACTCGGGATATCTTTGAGAACCATTCCGCCCCCTGGTAATTGGAGGCGTGAAGGCTGGGAAGTGCTTGCCCATTCTTGAACTTCATGGCAAGGGGGATGGCGCGAGCGGAGATAAAAAAGAACTCCCGCTTCCATGAACGAAGACTGCGCTCGGTTGCGCAAATCTTCAAACCCTTGATCCGGGTTATCAGAGTATACCACCCCTGGATGCACCTCCAAAAGTAGAAGGTCATCAGGCGGTCGACGAAGGGCTCAACGCCCAGAATCCGGCACACCCACTCGAAGTGGCGAATCTTCGCGATCACCATCGGGTGCACCTCGGTCAGGTGTACACCGTGCCTCTCCAGGACACGGTACACAAACTTTGTCAAAGGGAACCTAAGATTCCCATAGACAAAGAATGCGGCATATACCCCGATCTTGCCTCTGGGGGCATCATACACCGTCTGATGAGGTTCAGGAAACTCAGGCTCGAAAGACTCGAGCATGAACTTCCTGACGATGTACTGATATAGATCGACAGGCAGAGCACACTGGCACTCGCCAGCAGTACTCTTGTCATCCTTGTCGGACGTGGATGACGGGTGCTCGGCGTACACCCCAGCCTCCTGGGCTGTAGCCTCAAGATCGTGAACAGAAGACATCTTGCAGGTATGAAAAAGAGAACGATTTCAAGAGAATGCTCGACTGAAAAGGTGAGTATTCGCCGGAAATCGTTTTGAAGATGAAGAGAAAAGTGAAAGTGTGGATTACAAAGGACCATCTCCCCCTTTATATACTAATCGCAATTAATGTGATGAATTTAATGCGGAAGAGAGAGAAATCGCAGGTGCAATGAAACTATGACACGTGGGAAAAAGCAAGCTGGCAACAGCTGTTGAAAGGACGCGTGCCAGTAATTTCGCGGCCACGCGCCCGAAAATTCGCGCCCACGCGCCTGAAAAAGCGCCTGGAATGACCATATACTGTCACGTCGCCATAACTTCCTGCACGTCCTGACACAGTCAGAAGAAACCGTCGGACGACGTTTCAAAAGTTTGGACTGTTCTTATCCTTTCACCAACTCTTCGAATTTCAAAATTTCAAAAAGATTCAAAAGCGGGAAAATACCCCTTACCTTGGCAACCAAGTAACTATAAGACAGGTGCGAGTACAGTGTTAAGGCAAACCCTTCACATACTTAGCACCTGCAGGGAATTGAAGCCAAAATACCTCGGCGACCAAGTAACTACAAGACGGGTGCAGGTACAGTGTTAAGGCAAAACCCTTCACATACTTAGCACCCGCAGGGAATTGACGCCAGGAATACCTTGGAAATAAAGTAACCGTAAGACGAGTGCGGGTACAGTGTCAAGGCAAAACCCTTCACATACCTAGCACTCCGCAAGGAATTGAAACCAAGAAGGATCTTCTGGGCAATGCTTGCGGAAACGGGAATAACATCCCCGCATAGCGGGAACGTCGAGAACTACATTGTTTGAAGCTTCAAGATGGAATTGGTGGTTCTAACATAATTGATCACTATGTTCAAAACTACCAAAACCTCATGGAGAATCCACACAAGTGTGACTCAACGCTCCTGACTTGCGAGGAGGTTACAGACCTACCCGCATCATACCCAAAGATCAAGCAGGAAAGTCGGGAATTTCTGCAAGTGACATAAGGACTTCCGCGGGAAGAATCCCCATGGAAAACCTTAAATCTAAACCCCTTTTCAAAAACCCTTTGCTTAAGTCCAAAAGTTCACCTCACTTATTAAACACTCATGAGAATAACATTGGACTGGGGGGACTTGAAGAGGTAGGTCCCAGCAGAGCCCAGTTGGACCCACAGGACTCACCTTGAAGAGAGACGTCTGCGCAGAAACCAACTTGATCCGCAGGACCCACCATGCTCAGAGACGTGACGTCCTTACGCGCAGTACGCAAGCTGTTCCCGCAGGAAATGCCTCCCAATGGTGAAGTACTCCGCATGTTCCCGCAGCTGCGGATACAAGCCATCAGGGAAGGCCACCCGCGCAGCAGGGCTACACGCACAAGGCACTTAGCTCTCAATAATTCAGTTGTCACCTGAAGGAATGAGCAAAGCCGGGAACAATCCCGCACAAAGGCGGGAGGGGGAATACTCCCTCCCAAATGAGCCAGTCCGTACGATACTGGAAGATCTTTTGTACTGTACCTGACGAGGTATGGGCAAAAGATCTGACCAGAGATACGACAGCCCATTGACAACAGTATGGCGAGCAGCATGCTCTTGTACTGTATGTCACTATTAGCCGCTACCTACTCACCAACTCCTGTCATACCACGTGCATAGCCTACAGTTGGTGGAAAATGAATAGTACACAGCAGGCCTGGTCACTGTCAGCCGCTGCCTACCCACCAACTGCCAGCATGGCACGTGCGTAGGCCACAGTTGGTAGAACAGGAATACTATTCAGCCGGTCATACCCTCTTGGAAACCTACCTTCGGCTATAAATACCCCGAATGGTATGATCATCTCATCTTATCTTATATCTGATACCTGATATCTGCTCTAGCAATCTCTTAATATACACTTATATTCAAGAGCAATCTAGTCTGATTCTCACGCCGGAGGGTGGTCACAAGGAGGTACCCCCCCTCTTCTCAGTGACGAGCTCACGGTGTCTGTTTTGCAGGTTATCAGAAGAACCATCTTTGCCGGGTCTAACCCCTCGTGGGAAACATCTATTTAACCCCCAGATTATCCGTAATCTGCCCTGGGGTAACTTAGTGTTTCTTCAGGGGCAGTTGTGATTGTTTGTGTTGGATTTGAGATGAATCCATGGGTGGAAATATGTGTGGTTCAATGGTGGTGAATGGTAGGTTGTTATTTGTATGGAAAGTATGATATAGTGTTAAGGTTTATTGGAAGGCAAGTTAATGCAAGATTTTAAGCTTTATGAGTCATGAGATTGGGCTTTGTAGTTAAGTTGAGAACTTGTTTGTTATCTGGATGAAAATCACATCTACTAACTGGATAAATCCACAAACAATTAACTATGTCTATATGCATATTCTTTACTGTTTGACTAAAGCTTGCGAGCATATTATTTACATAAATAAAGTAATTACATAGTAACGTAATTTATATTATTATATATATAACAGTTATAAAATAATATGCTTAAAAAAAGCATATTGGAAATAAATAATCCTAACTTTTATGTATTGGCCGATAATAATCTAAACTTTAAAAATCACTAACAATGGTCCCAACTTTTAACTATTTTTGTCCTAATGGACCTCCGTTAAAAAAACGAATTTTTTCCCAAAAGAGTGTTGAGAGGAAAAATATTTACCAAAATGGTGTCCTCTCAAAAGTATTTACCAAATTAGTGTTTTTGAATAAAAATTTGATTTTCTCACTCCTAATATCCTTAAATGGCATTTAACTTTATTAAAACAAACTAGTTTAATATTTTTAAATAAAATATTAAATAATCTGTATTTTTTTCTTTTATTAAAAAACATGTTTATTTTTATTTGGTATTAAGAGTTGTATTAATCCGACAAAGTTTACATCTTTATTTTGTTTATATTTGATATTGAGATCGATAGCGGCCTAGCGGGTCAAGTTTTAATGTTCGATTAGTCTTTTATATTTTCTATTTTTTTTAAAATTATATTGGTTGATTCTTATAGTTGACATGGATTATTAAAATTTAAAAAAATGTAAAAATAAAGAGTTATAATCACTTTGTAGGAAAAAAAACAAAAAAAGAAAAAACTTATAATGGATACGTCAATGAGAGCAGCTTCAAAATTAAAAAAAGAAAAGAATACAACACTAATAAAATTAATTAATGTATATATATAAAAAGAAAAATAAAAACAAAAATAAATGAAAACACTATATTGGTAAATACTTTTTAGGGAACACCATTTTAGTAAATATTTTTTCTACCAACACTAGTTTGAGAAAAAACTCTAAAAAAACACTTAAATCCGTTATGTTTTTTCCTAGATTTTAAACCGATGTTTTAGGGCTTTTGATCGGAAGAACGATACGATTCGACTGATGTAAAACTTATCTCGAAAAAGTGATTCTTATGACTTTATTTTTGTTAATTGGAAATTCAAACATCCAAATTGAAACATTGTTTCGTCGCTTGGATAACCATTTCGAGATAAGTTTTGCATCGATCGACTCGTATCGTTCTTTCGATCAAAACCCTAAAACATCGGTTTGAAACTCGGGAAAAAACTTAACGACGTTAAGTGTTTTTTAATAGAGGTCCATTAAGACAAGAATAGTTGAAAGGTGGGACTGCTGCTAGTGATTTTTAAAGTTGGAATTATTATCGGCCAATACACAAAAGTTGAGATTATTTATTTTCAATTTGCCTTAAAAAAATTAGTTGTGTATAGAAAAGTATTTGTATATACACATATATAGCTAGTTAAAATGAGTCAAGTTTGAGCCGGGCTCAAGTTCTCTTAAACTAAAAAAGTCAACCTCAAGTTTAGACGAGTTGGCATACAACTTGACTCGACTCAACTCGTTTTAGGGGTGTAAGTGAGCCGAGTCTAAGCTTGTTAAGGCTCGAACTCGACTCAAGTGCGACTCATTTATATATTTTGTTACATATTTTTATGATTATTTAGATATATATTTATATTTTATAACTTTTATGTATCTATAGTATATATAACGTATGAGAGGATGGAAATTAAGGCACCTTGGTTAAAGGGATTTACAATCAACATCGCATATGTTTCACATAAAACATGTTGAATAAGGACAAAATGGTCTTTCAACTATAAAAGCACACGTGTATTTTCAATTATTTGAAAATATTTACAATTTTTCACTCTTAACTCTACTAGACTTATGTTAAACTAAATAATACTTGCAACTTTGGTCTCTTATCTTTTTTTATTTTAATTTAAACCAACTCCCTCCCCCCTCTTCACGATTTTTAAACAACCACTAGTAAAAAAACAAGCTTTAATTGTGGTTGAGCTTTCTATTTTTTGACGCAGTCCACACAAAAACCGCGTCTAAATAAAACATGTTTAATACATTATAAATAAAGCGTCATTCCACTTAAGTGGTGGTGAGATGGTTGAGCTTATCTAAGCTTAAATTCGACTCATCTCAAGCTCTATATTTAAAGCTTGGTCGAGTTTAAACTGATGAAGCTTAGATTAAAACTAATTTATTCTTTAGGCTCCCGGCCACACATTCGATTCTGCCAACACGTCATGGCATAGCAAATCTTTGGATGTGACGTCACGAGTGAGTTCATCATCTTCTTCTGTTTTGCTTCTCACACTGAAAGTCAAGTAGTATAGTATAATAGAGACACTATATATATCCACTAGCATTGGTCAAATTCCAATCAACAAACAATAATAATAAATTAATAATATCAATGGCTGCTTCTGCGTCAGTGGTGCCACTGGGTTCACAAGGTCTAGTGGTGTCAGCACAGGGCTTGGGTTGTATGGGTATGACCGGAAACTACGGACTACCCAAACCAGAACCCGACATGATTAAGCTCATCCACCACGCTATTGATTCCGGTGTCACGTTTCTTGACACGTCTGACGTGTACGGTCCTCACACCAATGAAATACTCGTTGGCAAGGTACTGATTAATATTATTATTAATCGATCAATTTCGTTACCTAGCTTTTATTTTGATTTCAGTTTAGAGGTTTTTTATTTTGATTTCAATTTGGGTTTTTTTTTTCTTGTTTGAATTTCAATTTTGGTTTTTTTTTTCTTTTTTTATATTTCAATTTTGTGTTTTTTTTTTTTTTTAATTTCAATTTTGTTTTTTGTTCCAATCTCAGTTTGGGTTTTATATATTTATGTTGATTTCAGTTTAGGGCTTTCTTTTGTTTCTATTTCAGTTTAGGTTTTTTTTTTTTAATTATTTTGATTTCAGTTTAGTGGATATTTTTATATTTTTTATTTCAATTTCAGGGCTTTTTTTTTTTGTTGATTTCAATATAGTGTTTTTTTTTTCAATTTTGGGGCTTTTTTTATTAGTTTGATTTCAATTCAGGGGTTTTAATTCTTTTAATTTCAATTATAGTTTTTTTTTTCTTTTTTTATATGAGAATATGGTCTTTCTTATTATTATATTTATTTCAATTTAGGTGTTTTGTATTTATTTTGATTTCAGTTTAGGTCTTTTTATTTTGATATCAATTTAAGGATTTTTTTTTAATTATTTTGAATTTAATATCGGGTATTTTTTTAGCTACTTTGATTTCAATTTAGGCTTATTTTGTATTTTGATTTCAGTTTAGGCTTATTTTTTATTATTTTGATTTTAGTTTTGGGTTTTTGCAGGCTCTGAAGCAAGGAGGACTCAGAGAGAAAGTTCAAATCGCTACGAAATTTGGAATCAGGCGGGTGGATGGAAAGACGGAAGCGTGTGGTGATCCGGCGTATGTTCGATCATGTTGTGAAGCTAGCTTGAAGAGACTTGATGTTGACTGCATTGATCTTTACTACGTTCATCGGATTGATATTCGGGTCCCAATCGAAGTCACGGTTAGTATCTCTTGCTTCTCTTTGTGCTCTAATTCTGCAAAGCACCAACTAATTTGATACTGCAGAAATAAGGCTAAAACACACCGAACTCTCGAGGAACTGCAAGAAGTTCGTTTATGTTCGTTTGTATAAAAATGAACAAACATTAACAAGGAATTTCGTTCAAATAACTATATGGTCGTTCAGTTGTGTTCGTGAACGCTCGATAATGTGTTTGTATACGTTTGACATTGACCACTTTCGATTAGCCAAATCAAATAAAACATCGTTTGTGTTTATTTGTATTCGTTCGTTTGTGTTCATAAACGAACAATTTCATTTCCTTAATGAATGAACTTGAGCAAGAATTTCGTGCGGTTAGAAGTTTGTGAACTGTTCGCTTGTCCGATAAAATCTTAACGAACGAACATGAGCATGGCCCTTCCATTCGGTTCGTTTACAGCCCTATGTAGAAACATCAAGTATTTATAAAAAAAATATATATATGGTGGAGACCAAACATTTTTGGCTAAAATGCGTAATAATAAAACTTTTAGGCCCGAAAGACAAAGCCAGAAAACGCCAGATACATTGTGAAAACCGAAACGGAGCGGTTTTCAAAAACCCAAAAACTGAATCTTTGATTTGAGCCCAAAACCAACCCGAACCGACCGATGTGCCCCCTAGTTGTTACTTTCGTTCTTTTTGAAATTTCAATCGTGTACGGAAGAAAATGGGAGTATAAGTTGTTCTTAATTAACACTTGTATATATAATTAAAAGATGGGAGAATTGAAGAAACTGGTTGAGGAAGGGAAAGTGAAGTATATAGGATTATCAGAAGCATGTGCTTCAACAATCCGACGGGCGCATGCTGTTCATCCAATAACCGCAGTGCAGAATGAGTGGTCTTTATGGTCAAGAGATTTGGAAGATGAAATTATTCCCACTTGCAGAGAACTTGGTATTGGGATTGTTCCTTACAGTCCTATTGGCAGGGGATTCCTTGCTGTCGGCCCGTCATTGGCTGAAAACTTGATAGAAGGTGACTTCAGGAAGGTATGCATAATTTTATAGGAGATAAAATATCTTATTTGTATTAAAAACTTAAGTTTAAGTTTGCCATTGCAGAATATGCCAAGGTTTCAGAATATGGATCACAACAAGACTATATTCGAGCGAGTGAACGAGATGGCTACAAGGAAAGGGTGCACCGCGGCTCAACTAGCCTTAGCATGGGTGCACCACCAAGGAACTGACGTGGTTCCAATACCAGGGACCACAAAGCTTGAAAACTTTAACCAAAACATTGGGGCTTTATCTGTAAAGCTAACGCCAGAGGAGATGGCTGAACTTGAATCGTTTGCTTCAAGTGAAAATGTTAAGGGGGAAAGGCACGCGTTGATGCAACTGACATGGATAAATTCGGAAACTCCTCCATTGTCTTCTTGGAAAGGCAACGTAGAAGTTGTTTAATATTTATAAGCTTCACGAGACCATAACGATTTAGACAAAAACGTGTTGTTTTAAAAGAGTATCGATCACTTTTGCAAGGCATGTTTGTTATGTGTAGTGACTTGTCTAAGAATTTTCAATATGTATCTTCTTTATGTTGCTCTTCATGGCATGGTATGCTATGTTTTAATGTCACCATACATCTTCTAATAAAACTTGTACCTTTTGTGTTTAATGTCTTGGAAATAAATTTTACAAATGAGACATTGATGTATATTATTTCCTTGAATGGCAATAAAGAATTATTATATAAAAACCGAGACTAGCAAGGTGCTAGGACCGAATAACGTTTAGAAGAAAACGGGAATACACACACCATAAAGACCAGTCTCAAAATTTTGAAATTTGCCATGTTGTTTAGTAATGTGTGTTTGTTCGCTGGGTAAACGTTATTGTTGTTGAAGACATTATCATTTTAAATTAATTTAAGAGACGTCAAAATGACTGTGTGAGCGAGGTAGTTTCTTTTGTGATATCTATAAACTAGGAAATTAAGTACCTCTTTAACCGAGTTGTGGGAACATAGCTTGAACTTGCACGATTGTTGTATGTGGTCCTGGACTTGTTTTGCAAACGTCTGTGAAATTGTGCCATTCTGAACATTTTTTAATTGACAATTTTACTTGTACTACTAAATCACATAATTTATAATTTTCTAAATCCTTTTCTTCCTTTTACTCTCTTTATTCTTTTTATCACTTTTAATATTGATAATTAATTAACTAACTTATTTATTTTACAAAAGTATATAATTTATAACTTATTTATTATAGTTTATTTGATTAAAGTAATTTAATTTTTTACATGTATTTTTATTATTATTACTCTAAAAGGTAGTATTAGGTTTGTGTATGTAATTCGTATTTTGTCTTTGTAATAATTGTTTATTTAACATTCAGTACGTATAACTTTTTATAATCCCTTTGTGCCGCCCCTCTATGGGATTTTGTAATAAAATGGGCCGAGGGCTATAAAAACCATGCTCCATAGATCCTTGTCAAATCAAACATTCTCTACGTACACTAAAACACGCGTTTCTTGCAAATTCCAAGCTCACAATCCGAGATCCAGGTATTAGAGTTGCATTCCATACTCCTCGAATATGGATTGATCCGAAATACATTGTTTAGATCCATTCCAGGAACGTACAATACATATTTTGTAATTGCAAATGAACCGAATCGAGCCAAGGCCAATTTGTGTAAGCTTGGTCTTGGCTCATTTAATGTAATAAAATTCGGCTCGGTATTAAATAAATAATTAATTATGGGTGTAGTCGAGTCAATCATGAGCTACTAAAGAACAATTCGCTAAAATTAACTTATTTAGTTTACATATAACTTTCATTATTCATTTATTTTCATCTCTTTTATAAAGGTCTTTACTTTTCTCATTTATAATAAACGAGTGTATAATATATAAATTTTAGTTGGCTTTGTTCACCATTTATAATACATTAATTTAGTTGGCCGTTGAAAAAATAACAAACAAGTGTATCTTCTTACGCACAATATACAAGTTTCAATACTTTTGTTATTTGTTGAAATGAGACAGTCTCCTTTTCATCTCTTGAAAATCATCTACCCACCTCTTTGTGGTGGCGGGTTAGCCGAACCCAAATTTGAAGGTGGTGGTGGTGTGTAGAAAAGAGATAAAGTGGTGGGGTGGTGGTCGAGTAATGGTGCAGTGGGTAATTATTTCTCTGTTTAAATGTTTAAACAATTATTAAAATGGATCCCACATTTCATTTTTATTTTATTTTTATTTAAATTTAAAAACCATTAAAATGCGCTTACGTTTATGTAAGGTTACCGTTTGAAAAAATTAACGATCGTTAGTGAATAGGACGAATTCGAGTTAAGTTTTCAAAAAGAGAAAATTACTGTTTGCGTCCCTGTGGTTTTAGGACGGAGACACAATGAATTCCCAAAAAAATTTTTGAACTGGTTGAGTCCCCGTGGTTTCATAAACGAACAATTTGAGTCCCTGTGGTTTCAGAAATGAACAATTTGAGTCTCTGTGGTTTCAATAAAATGAAAGTTTACCCTGTAAGTTAAATAACGGCAGGAACTCAAATGGTTCGTTTCTGAAACCATGGGGACTCAACCAGTTCAAATATTTTTTCAGAGACTCATTGTGCCTCCGCCTTAATAACATAGGGACGCAAACAGTAATCATTAAATAACTCGATATATATTACTTTGCTTAAATAAAATATATAATAATATTATTAAAATCTTATGCGTATATTTAAATATTGAAATAAATACAAACTAATTGATTTGTAACACGTCACGGCAGAGCGAATCCATGATATCGACGTCATCAGTCAATTCATTAGCTCTTCAAGCTTCAACACTAGAGATACTATAACTATATATACATTTTTATACACATATTCACTAGCATTAACAAATTTCAATCAAAAAATAATAATATTAATAATGGCTTCTTCATCAATGGTACCAAAAGTGAAACTAGGTTCACAAGTTCTAGTGGTTTCAGCACAAGGCTTGGGCTTTATGGGCATGTCCGGTAACTACGGACTACCCAAACCCGAACCTGATATGATCAAGCTCATCCACCATGCCATTGATTCCGGCATCACGTTTCTTGACACCTCCGACATGTACGGCCCTCATACAAACGAAATCCTCATTGGAAAGATAAGGGGTGTAAACGAGCCGAGCTGAGCTCGTTTTGACTTACGAGAGTTCGGCTATTTTGAACTCTTTTTCTAAAGCTCGAGTTCGGCTCGTGAGTTGTTTTCTTTATACTTGTTTATTATTTATCAATTAGTTTATATACAATTTTTTATTGTCTTCATTTATTTTGAGAAAAAACTTAAACAAGCCTTTAAACAAGCGGTGTGAAATGTAGAAGTCCAAATAAGGTCAAACTTAAAATATTCAAGTCTCGTTAAGACTTGATCGAGCTTTATTTGGGGGCCTGGCTGGCCTAGTTTCAAGCTTTTAATTACTTATCCGATCTTGAGTAGCTCATGAGCGGCTCGGGTAACTGTTACGTAGTTTTTTTTATATATATAATCAAGTGTTTTTGCAGGCTTTGAAACAAGGAGGACTTTAAGAGAAAGTTCAAATTGCTACGAAATTTGGAATCCGATAGATAGATGGAAAGCCGGACGTTTGTGGTGATCCGGCTTATGTTCGATCATGTTGTGAAGCTAGCTTGAAGAGACTTGATATTGATTGCATTGATCTTTACTATATTCATCGGATTGATACTCGAGTTCCGATTGAAGTCATGGATCGCCTCTCTTGCTATTCTTTAATACGGGCAAAACCGTGTGAATTTCAGACATAATAGGAACTTAACACGAAATTTGTGGGTTTGGTATAAACGGGTCCCGGTCAGTTTCGGGTTGCACAGGTTTAGCCAAACGGGTAGTGTTTGGGTTTAACCTGGCAGGTTCACTGGCTGACATATTTAACCTTTTTATGTTGTATTTATATAATTTATACGTAATAAATTATATTGGTCGGGTATCTTAATCTAAAAAAGAAATTAACATAAGATTTATATCTATGCACGTATACATGTATGGTGATCTTATAAAAAAATATTTACAAAGATAATATTCTTTTTTACCGATATGTATCATCATTGTATTACGCTTTTAAGATCGTTATAATATAGCTAACATAATCATTAAACATCATCAAAAATAATTTTCAAATACAAAACATTAATATTTAAATAATATATACCATAAACTCAAAAGTTTGGAATATCGTGTCGATGTAGCAAGATTATCTTCATTAGTGTGGGAACGCATTAAACGAAGGAGTAGGGCTTGACAAATCATGCCTAAACGTTCTAAACAAATCATACATAACACATACCTGTTTATAAAGCGAATTGCACGACACAACATGTTTTAACACGATTAATATCATCTATTTAGTGACACGACTCTAAAGGAGGCGGTAGAAGTTTAGAATTATAAAGGTGAAACAGAGGATGTACTAGGAAAACAAGACTAACTGACTAAAAGAAACAACTAGGTTTCAACGGCATAGTGCATGGAGATCACCATGCGTGCTGTAAAGATTACGCCATAAATATCTAATTAATTGCACAACTAAACTATTAGTTCTAAAACAACTATATATGTTTCACTAGATGATTAGTACTTCAAATTGGAAGAAGAAAATGAGCATGAGCATTCAAAATTGGTTTCTTCATCACATTATTGAGGGTTCTTAATTAAATCACCATCCAATATATACATATATTAGAACTTCGTGCATGACATGTTCCATTCTGGCATGTTATATTCATGGAGTAAACATGTAACATCTCTGGTTTTTTATATTTTGAACTAAATAGTAAAGGGTTTATTATTTATTATGTTCTTTGACTATTTTATAAAGTAGAAGGGGACATTGTGAAAATACTTCAAAGGGCTTTATAAAGACTAAACTTCAATGCCAGTCACTACATTTCTTACTCCTTTAAAATTCTAGAGTGAGAAACTATGTGTGGGTACGGTTAGGGAGAGAAACCAAGAAAGAAAGCCAAGAAGCATAATTTTGAGTTGTGATCATGTGAAAATCGACAAAATAAAAGGTATGCTTATATTCAATAATTGATATTTAGACACATGTAGTTTTGATTTAAGAAAACTATTTTTTTTTTCCTCCTAAATCTTTACTTCATTCTTAACTAATAATTTTTTTTTGTGTCAAAAATTGGGTTCCAATATGTAGAAACATAGATATTACATCAATATAGCAGGTAGGCGGGCAATAAGTTGCGCCGCCACCCCTTTCTGAATTGCAAACCCTAACCTGCTAAAGACATACCCCTGCCCCTTTGGAGTCGACACATTGCTATGCACAACCTGTTGGACCCTGGTTAGAAAACGGATAGCTTCCGGTGCCAATGAGCCAAATGTATCAAAAGCCAGAGGGACAAAAACATGTTGGTTCTCTTCGCATGTTTCTCCACCTTCTTCGTTTCAGCCCTTTTCATTGCTTGCCCAGCTACAAACCCATTATCTTTTATGTTTTTTTAGAGATGTTGGATGAAAAGTGTGTTATATGGCATGGTTGATCATGCCTACACTCATACACTTTGAAATATGTATGAAAGTGATACATGTATGAATTAAAATGAAACTTTTATAAAGATAAATTTTTATGAACCATGTTCATATGATCAAAATTTTTAAGAAAATATATAATATAAAATATAAACATCTAAATAATTTGTGAAAAGTTTGTATCCTAAGATAAAGTTTTATGAAATGAGGAAAAAGACAAAATGTACAGCTAAATAAATGTACTAGTTTGAAAAGGACTTACACTTTCGATCCAAATAAAAAATAAAATTGTTTATTATTGGTTTTGATCATTTTTAGTTGATGACCAGTGAATAAAAAGTTTTTCTTTTCTTTTTAGAAAAATGAAGTGGTAATCACTATTTGTTTTGTTTTGGATTCTAAACGTAAACAAACCATTATAGTGTCAAATTTTAAAGAAAAATAAGAAATCTATTCCAATCAGCTTTTAACTATGATTTCTTTATGCAGCAGTAACCAATGGCATCGAAGGATAACAAACTCAACAAGAAAAATGAAGCTATTGATGCATCAAATGATAACAAACTCAACAAGACAAACGAAGTTGCTTATGTTGAAGCAGAAACATCATAAAATGTCACGGTATGTTTAATCACAAAATCAAAATCATCATGAGTTCCTGTCACATACAGTTTTAACTTAATTCATCTATGATTTCTATATATATAGTAGCCAATTGCATCAAAGGATAACAAACTCAGGAAGACTAATGAAGCTGCTGATGTTAAAGATAAAGAAAATGTAAACCTTCCACAAGATATCCAACAATAGCATCAAAGTCCCAACTTCATAAAAAAATTAAGGGGCAACCATTCTTGCATGGGGGGGGGGGGGGGGGGTACAAGACCAAATCATATCGAGTTTGTCTTTATTAGAGACAATGATGCAACAGCCCCTGCTTACATAACCAAAATCCCTAGACCATCTTTAAACCTTACAATTTCGGTCACGTCTCAAGGTCTTTTGTTGCTGACAAGCCTTGGAAAGGGCAATTCACATCGTGCCATTGTTCGGAACCCGTCGATAAGAAAAAGGTTTACTCAAAATATTCCTAGAGGAGAGTTGAACAGAGGCTGCAGCTTAGTCCTTGGCCTAGGGGTCTGCCAAAAACACTAGAGAACATTGAAACAATCAACATTAATTAAAAATGGAAGCGTGTTCAGGATTTCAAGCCACGTGGTAATGGTTATAGAGACCTTATAGAAAATGGAGCGATAAGGATAGGAAATTCCATCTATTTTGTGGGCTTAATAGGAAGTCCAACCCATTTTATAGTAAGCTTTGATCTGTCAAACGAGGAATTTAATGAAACCCCGCTACCTCTTCAATTGCATGGGGTCAACTTTACGACATTCATTGAGCTCAAAGAGAAGCATGTCCTTTACGAGGCAAAGGACGAACACGTTTGGGAATTTGGAATATGGAAGGTTGAGGGATCATGTTTTGAGAAAATGTTCGTAATAACTCCACCATTGGATGCAATCACTTTACTTGGTTTTGGAAAGGCTATAGAGAGCAATCTTTAAAAAAACTCCAAGGCAAAGCAAGTGTTGAAGACGAAATTGATGTCGAGCATATCAGCGACAAGATACCTATCAACAAGAAATCGATTACAATGACGTGGAGCTTACCCTAACGGAAAGAGCCTGGTCGAAGCTTTGGCTACAACTCTAGCTTCCTAGCCAGCATTCTTGGTTCTTAACCAACTTCGAAATATTTGTTTATTCACTTAGTTAGCTCATATTTTCTTGCTTAACTAGCTCCAACTCAGCTTCACTTAGTCGTTTTCTATTCTTATTTTTAGTCGCATAAATTTAGTCGTTAATAGTTTACCCACCCAATTAAATACTCAGCCGACTTCCCTTTTTCTCTCTTTTAGCCATCTTCTTTTATTTTTTTAGCCACATAAATTTAGCTCCCAAAATTAAATAATGTACCTATCCAATAAAATACTTTGTCAGCTTCTATATTTTTACTCTCTTAGCCGTCTTCTTTTTTTTTTTCATTAATTACCCGGCGTGTTTTAGCCACGATATTAAATGTGTTTAGTTACTAAGTTTATTTTTTTACCTATCATTTTTATAAAACCATCTTTCACCCTATCAAAGTCTTTTACTTTCTTACTACATTAGATCTATTTTTCCTCATTTGCTAAAATAAACATGTCTATTTTTTAAAATTATATAATTTTCTCAAAACAAAATTAATAAGGGAAAAATCCCAAAATAGTCTATTTTAGAGAGAGAGCCCCCAAAATAGCTCTTTTTTCCTCAAAATGTTTTAGAATTTAGACTTTCAAGACGTTTTGAGGAAAAGATAATAATATAGAGGTAGCAGCCCAAATTTCTAAAAAAAGTTAGGCAGGAGACCAGATTTGAGAAAATAATGAAGGAAAAGTCCAAATTATTTTGAAATCTTTGAGTAAAATTTAATTATTTTACAAAACTTTTTTCTCAAAAAACAATCTTCCAAGACTATTTTTTAATGTTTCCTATCTTTTCTGTCCATATTTTCAAATTCTAGAAAAAAGAGATATTGAGATCTCGTCTTGAGAGACGAGATTCTACCACCACCACCACCCACCATTCGCCTTCTACCACCACCACTACCGCCACCATCCACCACCACCACCCACCCACCCACTACCTTCGATCATCACCCACCACCATCGTCCGCCACCACCATCCATCACCACCACCCACTATCCTCCACCACCACCGTCGGTATACCTTTTTAAATATATCTTCTCCAATTGTTTAGAATATATCTGCAATGGATTTGGAACAGATATAATTCTTGGGAGAGAAGATGCAGCTTCTGGTTCAATAATTGAAGTAAAGATGCCCATATGCTTTTATGATGTTCTTGCTGATCATTTTTCCTTGGAACCAGAACACGGGAAGCCGATTCTTGTTTTGATTGTTCAAACTCTGGAGTCAACCGTTTGCTTCTCATATTTTGTGTCACGAATTAAGAACATATATATATAATATACACAACTATAACTAAATCTCGGTATACTTGAAAGTGCCACCGTCGGGCGGGTGGTAGACGGTGGTGGACTGGTGGTGGAGGACGGTGGGTGGTGGTGATGCCGGAAGATGGTGGTGGGTGGTGATCCATGGTAGTGGCGGACGGTGGGTGGTGGGGGTGGATGGTGGCGGTAGTGGTGGTGGTAGAAGGCGAACGGTGGGTGGTGATGGTGGTAGAATCTCGTCTCTCAAGACGAGATCTTAAAATCTCTTTTTTTTAGAATTTGAAAATATGGACGGAAAAGTTAGGAAACATTAAAAAACAGTCTTGGAAAACTGTTTTTTGAGAAAAAAAGTTTTGTAAAAATATGAACTTTTACTTCAAGATTTCAAATAATTTGGACTTTCATTTCATCATTTTCCCAAATTTGGTCTCCTCCCTAACTTTCTTAAGAAATTTGGCATACTACCCTATATTATTATCTATTCCCAAAGCGTATTGACAGGCCGCGTGGAATATAGCCGTTGGTGGTTTTTTAAAAAAAAATTTTTTTTTTGTTTAACCTATATATAAATACCAATCCACACACTCCATTTTAATTAAAACTCACCCCATTCTCTCTTATTCTCTTAAAAAACCATACTTTCCCTTTACCAAAACTATATTTCTCACCATTTTTATAAATGGCATCGTCTTCGTCTTCCGAAGAAGACGAACTCATTTGTCAAGCGGTTCAAACGACGATAAATTTTTTGATCGATCAAAGACGCCCTCGAGCCCCACTATTCCGGCAACCACGTCTTCGTGATCGAAAGACTGCTAATGAAACTTTAATACGTCACTATTTTAGCCCCGATCCCGCATATGGTGAGGAAAGTTTCAAAACTCGTTTTCGAATGACTAGACGATTATTCATGCGTCTAGCAAATGACTTGCCGGAGTACTTTGAGTATTTTCAACAAATGGATTACGCTAGAGGTCATCCCGGGTTCACGCCTACTCAAAAAATTACCACCACTCTTCGACAACTAGCGTATGGTGTTGGCTCGGACATGTTGGACGAGTATCTACAAATGGCTAAAAAGACCGGACGCGATTCGCTTAACCACTTTTGTAAATGTATATAGTTTTATTTAAAATTTTATTATTTACATTTATTTATATAATTTTAAATAATTATATTTAGGGGTCATATCGCTATACAAGCGGAGATACTTACGTAAACCAACAATGTATGATATCCAACGCATATACGAGGTGCACGGTGAAAGGCATGGTTTCCCCGGGATGCTCGGTAGCCTCGATTGTATGCATGTTGGTTGGGATATGTGTCCTACTGCTTGGCGAGGTCAATTCCACCGAGGTGATCACCCCGGCCCTACTATTGTACTTGAGGCGGTGGCGTCCTAGGATCTTTGGTTTTGGCATGCGTTCTTTGGGGTTGTCGGGTCAAATAATAACCTCAATGTTATCGATCAATCACCGATATTCGATGACCTTATCGATGGGGTTGAACCCCCTCAGGCTTTTTTTGTAAATGGAGAACACTTCAAGTACGGGTACTACCTCGTTGATGGTATTTACAGCGAATGGGGGACACTAGTTCAAGCTTATGCGTCTCCACTTTCTGACAAACAAAAGTACTTCACGAAGAGACAAGGATCAACCAGAAAAGATATTGAAAGGGCGTTTGGAGTCTTAAAGAAAAAATGGGCAATATTGGCAAATCCAATAAAATTTTGGACAAGGGAGAAGATAACGGAAGTCGTCTACACGTGTGTAATCTTACATAACATGATACTAGAAGACGAGGGTCACGCTATTTGTCAAAACTACCAAGGTGATATTCCAAGACAAGAATCGACGATCACCAATGAACAACGACTCGATAACTTAAATATCATCAAGAGTCATGAGATACACGACAACCTTCGGCATGAGTTGGTTGAGCATTTGTGGGATAGAAGACCCGATAATCTTGTATTAGACTAGTAATATTTTAAATTATTATTAATGTAATGTTTTATATTATTATTAATGTAATGTTTTAAATTATTTAAAAAAATAAAAAAAAACCCAACCAAGTCCCGGCTCATCTAGACCATTACACCCTCTGGGGCTTGGTCTGGGGGCTTGGTTGGCATGCCTAGTCAGCGTCACGTGTCATGAAGATGTTGGTTCACTTGGGGCTCAACCAAGCCCTATTACCCTTAGCTTAAAAAAGGCTATTTTAAGAATTTTCCCGATTAATAATCATGATTAACAAGCATGGTGTCGGTAAAGGCATCTTGACTGAAAAGCATGTTGTACGATAATTTGCTATTGGTTGGAAAACATGTTGTGTACCGGATAACAAACCTCTTTTATTGATTAAAAAGCATGGTGTACTTTGCATCGTAAATGGTTCTAACCGCTGCCACCACCACCACGACGGTTAAAACCGCCTTCACAGCCGGTACGAGGAGAACGCCTGTTGGCAAGACTAGCACGAATGTTTTGTATTAATTTAAGTCTAATCTATTAACTGCGTTAAATAATCTGTTAAATTTAAATGCGTTATAGCTTTTTATCTGAAGCACAAACGTACTAAAACTGATAAGTTGATCAAAAGTTAGGAATCAACCTGCATTTAACTTTAAAAGTATTTTGTTTGCATAAAAACAACTCATATTGATAAATAGTATTTTACCCGGCGTGTTGCGTCAGGGAGGTCGGCTAACGCGTCGAGCTGGTTGGATATATTTATGATTTATGTGCCCCTCGTATCGCAATGGTGCGCTAATGTGGGTCTAGTTGATTAACATATAAAAAATTAGAATATTTAAAACGACATTTATTAGGTCGGTAAAACCCAGACGTCGGTAAAACTCAAGTATTTTTATTTTTTCAAATCTTGCCAGTTTTAAAACTCACGAATATTAACAAGTCGTATACAACGTGTGTTGTAAGTTTCTGAAATTTAAGAAAAACAAAATGAATCCACATTTATTTATTTATACACGGATAATTAAATAAAGATGTTCATTCCCATGACACGTGGCAGAGAGAGTGATAACTGATAAGTTCATCTTCTTCCCATTGCTTCAATCAAATCAATGGCAGTGGTACCAAAAGTGAAGCTGGGTTCACAAGGTCTAGTGGTTTCAGCACAGGGCTTGGGTTGTATGGGCATGTCCGGAAGCTACGGACTACCCAAACCCGAACCCGACATGATCAAGCTCATCCACCACGCCATTGACTCCGGCGTCACGTTCCTTGACACCTCTGACGTGTACGGCGGTAACACCAACGAAACACTCATCGGCAAGGTCAGTATAGTAATTTCAATCGTTACCTTTATTTGTTTATTCATTTATTATTATTATTTTGTTTTTGCAGGCTTTGAAAGAAAGTGGGGTGAGGGATAAAGTTCAAATAGCGACGAAATTTGGGATCCGAGGAGTGGATGGGAAGACAGAGGCGTGTGGTGATCCGGCGTATGTTCGATCGTGTTGTGAAGGTAGCTTAAAGAGACTTGGTGTTGATTGTATTGATCTTTACTATGTTCATCGGATTGATACTCGAGTCCCGATAGAAGTCACGGTTCGTCTCTCTGTTTCTTCTGATTTCGGCTTTGCCTTAAGTAACTATCGAGCGGTACTACAAGAGCTTGAGCCCCTTTCTCAAAATAATAATAAAAAAACATATAAGTTGATTAATAGATAATAAACAAGCCTAGCTTAAGCTTGATAAAACGACCCAAGCTCGGGCTCGTTTAAGGTCTTTTTCAAAATATATAAATGAATTAAGAAGTTATAAACAAGCTGAGCTTAAGCTTGATAGAAAGACTCACGGGCTGAGCTCGAGCTTTAGAATACATCTCCAAACAAGCCCGGGCTATCGAAAGTCCACTCAAACCGAACTTACCCATCATTTGGGGCACATGGACGCAACTCGGGCTCGGCTCGTTAACATCTCTAAAACTAATTTGCTACTGCATAAACATTAAAACCAGTTGTTCCAGAATTTGTGATTGATGTTATTAGTTTTGCTGTTTTTTTTTCCAATGTTAATATTTTATAGCAAACAAAGTTAGTTTGAGTTGTTCTGAACACTTGCATATGTGAAAATCTGTAATTAAAAGATGAGAGAGCTCAAGAAACTGGTGGAGGAAGGGAAGGTGAGGTATATAGGATTATCAGAAGCATGTGCTTCGACAATCCGAAGGGCGCATGCTGTTCATCCGATAACCGCAGTACAGAATGAGTGGTCATTATGGTCAAGAGATTTGGAAGATGAAATTGTTCCTACTTGCAGAGAGCTTGGTATTGGGATTGTTCCTTACAGTCCAATCGGTAGGGGATTCCTAGCTGTCGGTCCATCATTGGTTGAAAACTTGATAGAGGGTGACTTCAGGAAGGTATGAATATTTTTTAAAACATTGTATTTTACATAGACCTGGCGAAACGAACTGGTCGGGCGGGTGGCATGCAGGGCCAGAACGGGTGCGGGTTAGAATGGGTGCGAGTCAGCACATGCCAAGTGCCAACTTAGAAAAATGTTATTTTGGTTGGGGTCAGAATGGGTGCGGGTCAGAACTATAAGAGATTTCAGAATCCAACTTTTAGCCCTTTTGATGCAGTTCGGGTCGGAATGGGTTCGAAGAGGCCCACTAATCGGCTGTTAATGTTCATTCCTTTACTAACATGTGCCGGTACGCACAGAACGTGGCAACGGATGCGTGACCGGTGCCGGTGCGGGCGTCACCGGCGTTGCGTGCGTAACCAATGTCTGAACGCCCGCATCAGGCACAGGCTACGTGTGCAGAGCCGATTACAAGTTGAGAGCTGTGTTAAGTGCATAACGTGGTCGGCTTACGTGTCTGACGCATATACCATTCCGAACCGAACATTTTGGAAGGATTTTTTAAATCCATTAAATAAAGGTTTTTTAGTCATATGAAAATATAATTACTTGTTATTGCAGAAAATGCCAAGGTTTCAAAATGTGAATCACAACAAGACTGTATTCGAGCGAGTGAACGAGATGGCTACAAGGAAAGGGTGCAGCGCAGCTCAACTAGCCTTAGCCTGGGTGCACCACCAAGGAACGGATGTGGTTCCGATACCAGGGACCACGAAGCTCGAAAACTTTAACCAAAACGTTGGGGCGCTATCCGTTAAACTAACACGAGAGGAGATGACAGAACTTGAATCGTTCGCTTCGAGTGAAGTTGTGAAGGGGGAAAGACATGCAGTCATGCATATGACTTTTATAAATTCAGAGACTCCTCCATTGTCTACTTGGAAAGCCAAGCTATAAGTTATGTTATGTTAAAAAATCAGTTCAATTGTGAAAAGTGAAACATAACTTTATACCCAAAAAAAATTGTTATATTAAATGTGAATACTTAAGTTTATACCAAGTACGATTTTAAGTTGGTTTAAAAACAAATGTTGATGTTTATCTACCCCATTGTAGTTGATCTTTAGAGTTTTCGAAGTTTCGTATGTTACGGTTTTAGGTGGTGGTCGTATTAATGTTGCAATTCCATGTCAAAGTATTAACACACACCAAAAAAGACACGAGTTTCATCATTTTAGCTTTAACTTATCTTATAAAAAATGCTTAGTAATGAAATGGATAAATTGCTTATAAAAAACGAATCTATACGAAAAAGAAACGAATAAGGAGATTTAATGGATTACATCGCCACACTTCACAACGAGCAAGTCTAGTTTTTATTGTATTAGGTAAATTGCTTAAAGTTGTATTTATAATTTATATGCATATAAATACAACGTTAAGTTTTCATGTAAAGAATAAGGTTGAAGGTTGAATTCACGTATAAAGTACATAACTTAATTCACATGTAAAGCATTGACACAACTGAATTCACATGTAAAGCAAAATGTTGAAAACAGTCTACATGGGACATACAAAGTCACATGTAAAGTAAAATATTCATGATTAAACTCACAACTACATTGGATCAAAACCAAGTTAATAAAACATGCATTTAATCAGTGCTATATTCATATTTGAGTTTACATGTGAAATAACTAGATGTGTACTATATGTGAATGTGAGGTTATGTCCACATGTAAACACTTGACTATATAGTTTAAAACTTTGATTAATTAAAAAATTAAAAGAAACTATAACAAAATAATAATCAAATTAGAGTAATACTTAGTATAGGATCATAACTAAATAATGTCAAACTCCAAAAAGAAAATGTACACTATTTCTTCTGGCTCTACTAGCGCTCACGACTATCATCTCCTCTATCTTCTATCACTATCGCAAACGGTGACATGTCGCAGTTCCATGTGTCGAGAATCTGGGTCCACACATGAGTTTGGAGATGCGGGTGGGCCCGCAGCTGGGATTCCCATATCCTTGGTCTTATGAAGAAGAAAAGTTCCACACAAAATCGTCACAAAGCCGCATATTTCTGTTGCAATTTGTGATGCACTTTGATCATCCCAGTCCTGTAATTATGCCAAACAACACAAATCATATGACATTAATCATTAAGAAAAATTATTTAAACTTTCGGTCAACGAGACTGACTCACCTTGAACATGATAATACTAGCTAGGATAGTGAGGCTTGTAAACAAGACATAGTATACTGGAGAAACCACATTAATATTGAAAGTATCCAATGCCTGCAAATATTTATTCCAAACTTGTGATATTATTTCAGCGATTTTTAACTTATATTTACGCATGTGTAACATAGCATACCTTGTTCAAATAGTTGAGTTGCATGACACAAAAACCGACAAGTAGCAAGGTGAAAAACCATGTTTGGAAATATTTAAACTGATTACTTTCTGTAAACGATAGCTTAATAGCGATTCCCACTGCTTTCACACACATAACCTACATTTCCCAACAAAATCATGAGAAACGATACAAAATAATGAAAAAAATATAAAATAAATAAATAAAAAAGCCAAACCGTCAACGAGCCCATGAGAGAGCATATTCCAACATATACGATTAGATGAGTTTGCCCATAGAGTGGCACGTAACGGTAAATGAGTACACCAACAACAATCAACACAGTGCAAGCATAGACCATAAACGCTGTTAACATCATATAAATCTTCGTTAACACTAGCTAATCATAATTTGTGTTTTATAATGGTCAGATAAATAAAGCATACCTGGCTCGGTTGCAAAGTACCAAACTTGTTTGACTGAACTAACTTGAGTCTCATGTGGAGCATGTAACACGATTGTGGTTGAACCCACTAAGCAGAGTACACAACCAACTACACCAAAAATATGCAACCTTTCATCCAAAAAATAATGGGCTAATACTGCACTGCGCACGTCACATAAAAATCACACCTTTGCATCAAATTTAGCCTTTTCATATGGTATTTAACAATACCCTTGATCCCAAATTGCAGGGGCCATTTCTTTATAAATAAACACAAAAACTCTTATATTAAATAAAATCGTTGTAAGAAATATAGAGTGTACTACCTGACTATTATACTTAGAGCTCCCAAAGGGGTAACAAGAATGGCGGGAGCAAATGCATACGCTGCAAAATTCGCTACTTCACCCAAAATCACTGCAAAAACATCGAAATTTTAAAGTAAAGAACAGATGTGTAATAGGTTTTAACTAACAACATATGGTAGAGGTGGGATAACGGGTAGGTTGGATAACGAGTTAAAATGTCACTTTTACCCTTGTATTTAAGATATGTTCGTGTACTAAAATTTTTAGCCATTTGACCGATTAGAGAGCCCTTTTTAGATCGTATGAGGTCAATATAGCAGTGTCATACTGTCATTTGACTTATAAAAAGCGATATCCTTTGTGAAAATTTGGTTAATATAAACACATATAAAAATTAATGAGATGTAACTGGAACTTACTGCTCACCATCCCCGCCCACCACATAGGTTGCTTCAAGTATGAGTGACCTCCTGAACCTGAAACACATTCCCGATATAAATTTCTTTATAGAAAATAAATTTCGTTGTTTGGTGTCATCTAAAATAACATTTATCGTGACAAACTAATGCAGATATTAACAATTAAACAAGGAACACTAAGCAAATCATGATAAAGTAGCTTGTATGCATATATGTGTTACTTAAAATCATAATTGGAGCATTCGACCTGATCAATATTGATCAAGAACAAATGAAAATAATAGTTGCTACTCTCAACAGTCAACACACATGGTATTGTTATTGATCTAGTCTATAAGATTAAACTAGGCCTTTGCATTGACAATGATTCATGATCAACCAAAAACGAACATAACCCCTAATTAAAAAGAGCCCGTCTTGATGCGTATTATAACTGATCAT
Organism: Bidens hawaiensis; assembly: GCF_021521415.1. NCBI lineage: Eukaryota > Viridiplantae > Streptophyta > Magnoliopsida > Asterales > Asteraceae > Bidens > Bidens hawaiensis. The sequence continues at coordinate 760 of NW_027495387.1, read as the reverse complement.
CGGCTATATGATTTTTGAAATATGCAGTTAAGAACAATCAACTTAAAACAGTTTATTCAAAACTGATTGCTCCAGTTGCATATAATAAAGAGTTTAGCATGCAATCACAAAAATTATCAAAACAGCTTACTTAATAATAAACATATAAATAAATAAAATACATAAATAAATAAAATGAACCTGCTCTGGTTCCTGAAGCACCAGCCTTCATGAGACCCTTCTTCTTAATAATTAAACTAGACCCAATAAATATGCTTGATGATATAGCAAGAATAAGTCCATGAACATTATCAGATGATATTTCCCCCATATTTTTTATAAAATTAAAAATGGAGAAAATATCAAATAAATAACCAATTCTGTGCAGAAAGTAACAGATTACTGCACAAATTCTGCCCTAAAACCCAAAATCACCCACACAAAAAAACCCTAAATTTATTATTTTTCACTCTCTACACAATCAAGAAACATAAAGATTCAAACTTTTTGATGATTTTCAAAATGGGTGTGTTGTAAAAAGATGAAAAATCAATTTTGGAAAGAGGGTTTATAAAAAGTTTATGACTTTTTAAAAGATTTATAAATGGGTATGGAAAATATCATGCATACATACAAGATTTAAGATTGTGACGTATGTATGTATGTATGTAGATATATGCATGTTTGTATATCTATCACTCTCTCCTGTAATTGGAGGCGAAAGAACCTAATTTTCTGTTTATGTGAGCCTGAAAACACGAACTAAATCTGAATAATATTA